>NW_027195168.1:292500-305075 GCF_038502225.1 Cherax quadricarinatus
TCCATCACTGTCTTGCCAGAAGGGTACTTTACACTACAGTTTTTAAACTGCAACATTAACACCCCTCCTTCAGAGTGCAGGCACTGTACTTCCCATCTCCAGGACTCAAGTCCGGCCTGCCGGTTTCCCTGAACCCCTTCATAAATGTTACTTTGCTCACACTCCAACAGCACGTCAAGTATTAAAAACCATTTGTCTCCATTCACTCCTATCAAACATGCTCACGCATGCCTGCTGGAAGTCCAAGCCCCTCGCACACAAAACCTCCTTTACCCCCTCCCTCCAACCTTTCCTAGGCCGACCCCTACCCCACCTTCCTTCCACTACAGGCTGATACACTCTTGAAGTCACTCTGTTTCGCTCCATTCTCTCTACATGTCCGAACCACCTCAACAACCCTTCCTCAGCCCTCTGGACAACAGTTTTGGTAATCCCGCACCTCCTCCTAACTTCCAAACTACGAATTCTCTGCATTATATTCACACCACACATTGCCCTCAGACATGACATCTCCACTGCCTCCAGCCTTCTCCTTGCTGCAACATTCATCACCCATGCTTCACACCCATATAAGAGCGTTGGTAAAACTATACTCTCATACATTCCCCTCTTTGCCTCCAAGGACAAAGTTCTTTGCCTCCACAGACTCCTAAGTGCACCACTCACCCTTTTCCCCTCATCAAATCTATGATTCACCTCAACTTTCATAGACCCATCCGCTGACACGTCCACTCCCAAATATCTGAATACATTCACCTCCTCCATACTCTCTCCCTCCAATCTGATATCCAATCTTTCATCGCCTAATCTTTTTATCCTCATTACCTTACTCTTTCCTGTATTCACTTTTAATTTTCTTCTTTTGCACACCCTACCAAATTCATCCACCAATCTCTGCAACTTCTCTTCAGAATCTCCCAAGAGCACAGTGTCATCAGCAAAGAGCAACTGTGACAACTCCCACTTTATGTGTGATTTTTTATCTTTTAACTCCACGCCTCTTGCCAAGACCCTCGCATTTACTTCTCTTACAACCCCATCTATAAATATATTAAACAACCACGGTGACATCACACATCCTTGTCTAAGGCCTGCTTTTACTGGGAAATAATTTCCCTCTTTCCTACATGCTCTAACTTGAGCCTCACTATCCTCGTAAAAACTCTTCACTTCTTTCAGTAACATACCTACTACACCATACACCTGCAACATCTGCCACATTGCCCCCCTATCCACCCTGTCATACGCCTTTTCCAAATCCATAAATGCCACAAAGACCTCTTTAGCCTTATCTAAATACTGTTCACTTATATGTTTCACTGTAAACACCTGGTCCACACACCCCCTGCCTTTCCTAAAGCCTCCTTGTTCATCTGCTATCCTATTCTCCGTCTTACTCTTAATTCTTTCAATAATAACTCTACCATACACTTTACCAGGTATACTCAACAGACTTATCCCCCTATAATTTTTACACTCTCTTTTGTCCCCTTTGCCTTTATACAAAGGAACTATGCATGCTCTCTGCCAATCCCTAGGTACCTTACCCTCTTCCATACATTTATTAAATAATTCCACCAACCACTCCAAAACTATATCCCCACCTGCTTTTAACATTTCTATCTTTATCTCATCAATCCCGGCTGCCTTACCCCCTTTCATTTTACCTACTGCCTCACGAACTTCCCCCACACTCACAACTGGCTCTTCCTCACTCCTACAAGATGTTATTCCTCCTTGCCCTATACACGAAATCACAGCTTCCCTATCTTCATCAACATTTAACCCTTTGAGGGTCGACAGGCCCTCTCCGAAACTCGTTCTCAGGGTCGGCCAAATTTAAAAAAAAAAAAAAATTATTTTCTCTTATGAAAAGATAGAGAATCTTTTCCCGATCATAAGGATACCAAAAGTTTGAAATTTGATGGAAAACTTACGGAATTATGCTCTCGCAAAGTTCGCGGTCTCGACGATGTTTACGCATCGGCGATTTTGCCCACTTTGAGCCCCATTTTCGGCCAATTCCACTGTACTAGTCGACAAAAAACATGAATATTTCGCTAGAACTTCATTTTTTCTATCGAATGGGTGCAAGAAACCACCCATTTATGAAATTCAACTATCCAGTACAGTGGTCAGAATTTAGCAATTTTGCCAATTTCACACAAATCTCAAAAGATGCCAATTTCTGAATAGGGTCCAGAATAAACAAGAAAGACATTCCTGGCACTACAAGGACATTTCCTCTAGTCATTAGTCACGTCTCAAGGCCCCTCTTATATTCTTTTGCTTTCCACTTTGAATTTTTATTCTCACAAAAAATAGAAGATTTACTGTTATGCAGACTACTGCATTAGTGTAAAAAATGGTATAAATATTATTGGTGCACTTGTGAAAGAATATTAGACTCACCAGTTGACGTGTATTGCACGCTTGGCACGATTTGTTTACTTTTGAAATTTGGTAAAAATCGAACATTTCTGCTACTTTGAGCTCAATTTAAAGGTACCTTTCATTGTAAAACCAGTCAAAATCATCTCAATGTCTGTAATATGTCTTCCATTCTATAAAATGAGACCAAGAAAACTACAATACAACAATAAATACCATATGAAAATACAGTGCAAAGTCGCTGTTTTATTCCAAAAAAATGGTCAAAGTTTTTTTTTTCTCATTATGCACTGTGTGCGGCAGGATTTTTTTTAGACTGTGCACACTGACCACATAGACCCATTCTTTCATATGAAGGCCTACCAGCTTTCTCCCACTAGATTTGAGGGCGCTAGAATTTAGGCGTACTAGTACGTCAAAAACCCTGGGTCGTAAGCCGTACTAGTACGTCCGAAACCCTCAAAGGGTTAACAATTCCTCAAAATATTCCCTCCATCTTCCCAACACCTCTAACTCTCCATTTAATAACTCTCCTCTCCTATTTTTAACTGACAAATCCATTTGTTCTCTAGGCTTCCTTAACTTGTTAATCTCACTCCAAAACTTTTTCTTATTTTCAACAAAATTTGTTGATAACATCTCACCCACTCTCTCATTTGCTCTCTTTTTACATTGCTTCACCACTCTCTTAACCTCTCTCTTTTTCTCCATATACTCTTCCCTCCTTGCATCACTTCTACTTTGTAAAAACTTCTCATATGCTAACTTTCTCTCCCTTACTACTCTCTTTACATCATCATTCCACCAATCGCTCCTCTTCCCTCCCGCACCCACTTTCCTGTAACCACAAACTTCTGCTGAACACTCTAACACTACATTTTTAAACCTACCCCATACCTCTTCGACCCCATTGCCTATGCTCTCATTAGCCCATCTATCCTCCAATAGCTGTTTATATCTTACCCTAACTGCCTCCTCTTTTAGTTTATAAACCTTCACCTCTCTCTTCCCTGATGCTTCTATTCTCCTTGTATCCCATCTACCTTTTACTCTCAGTGTAGCTACAACTAGAAAGTGATCTGATATATCTGTGGCCCCTCTATAAACATGTACATCCTGAAGTCTACTTAACAGTCTTTTATCTACCAATACATAATCCAACAAACTACTGTCATTTCGCCCTACATCATATCTTGTATACTTATTTATCCTCTTTTTCTTAAAATATGTATTACCTGTAACTAAATCCCTTTCTATACAAAGTTCAATCAAAGGGCTCCCATTATCATTTACACCTGGCACCCCAAACTTACCTACCACACCCTCTCTAAAAGTTTCTCCTACTTTAGCATTCAAGTCCCCTACCACAATTACTCTCTCACTTGGTTCAAAGGCTCCTATACATTCACTTAACATCTCCCAAAATCTCTCTCTCTCCTCTACATTCCTCTCTTCTCCAGGTGCATACACGCTTATTATGACCCACTTTTCGCATCCAACCTTTACTTTAATCCACATAATTCTTGAATTTACACATTCATATTCTCTTTTCTCCTTCCATAACTGATCCTTCAATATTACTGCTACCCCTTCCTTTGCTCTAACTCTCTCAGATACTCCAGATTTAATCCCATTTATTTCCCCCCACCGAAACTCCCCTACCCCCTTCAGCTTTGTTTTGCTTAGGGCCAGGACATCCAACTTCTTTTCATTCGTAACATCAGCAATCATCTGTTTCTTGTCATCTGCACTACATCCATGCACATTCAAGCATCCCAGTTTTATAAAGTTTTTATTCTTCTCTTTTTTAGTAAATGTCTACAGGAGAAGGGGTTACTAGCCCATTGCTCCCGGCATTTTAGTCGCCTCATACGACACGCATGGCTTACGGAGGAAAGATTCTTTTCCACTTCCCCATGGACAATAGAAGAAATAAAGAAGAGCAAGAGCTATTTAGAAAAAGGAGAAAAACCTAGATGTATGTATATATATATATGCATGTGCATGTCAGTGAAGTGTGACCAAAGTGTAAGCAGGAGTAGCAAGATAGATAGATAGATAGATAATTATATATATATATATATATATATATATATATATATATATATATATATATATATATATATATATATATATATATTATATATATATATATATATATATATATATATATATATATAATTATATATATATATATATATATATATATATATATATATATATATATATATATATATATATATATATATATATATATATATATATATATATATATATATATATATAGGTAGAAGGTTGGTAGACAGCAACCGCCCAGGGAGGTACTACCGTCCTGCCAAGTGAGTGTAAAACGTAAGCCTGTATTTGTTTTACACGATGGTAGGATTGCTGGTGTTTTTTCTGTCTCATAAACATGCAAGGTTTCAGGTACGTCTTGCTACTTCTGCTTACACTTAGGTCACACTACACATACATGTACAAGCATATGTATACACACCCCTCTGGGTTTTCTTCTATTTTCTTACTAGCTCTTGTTCTTGTTTATTTCCTCTTATCTCCATGGGGAAGTGGAACAGAATTCTTCCTCCGTAAGCTATGCGTGTTGTAAGAGGCGACTAAAATGCCAGGAGCAAGGGGCTAGTAACCCCTTCTCCTGTATATATTACTAAATGTGAAAGGAGAAACTTTTGTTTTTCCTTTTGGGCCACCCCGCCTCGGTGGGATACGGCTGGTGTGTTGAAAGAAAGAAAGATATATATATATATATATATATATATATATATATATATATATATATATATATATATATATATATATATATATATATATATATATAGGTAGTAGGTTGGTAGACAGCAACCGCCCAGGGAGGTACTACCGTCCTGCCAAGTGAGTGTAAAACGAAAGCCTGTAATTGTTTTACATGATGGTAGGATTGCTGGTGTCTTTTGTCTGTCTCATAAATATGCAAGATTACAGGTAAGTCTTGCTACTTCTACTTACACTTAGGTCACACTACACATACATGTACAAGCATATATATACACACCCCTCTGGGTTTTCTTCTATTTTCTTTCTAATTCTTGTTCTTGTTTATTTCCTCTTATCTCCATGGGGAAGTGGAACAGAATTCTTCCTCTGTAAGCCATGCGTGTCGTAAGAGGTGACTAAAATGCCGGGAGCAAGGGGCTAGTAACCCCTTCTCCTGTATATATTACTAAATTTAAAAGGAGAAACTTCAGTTTTTTCTTTTGGGCCACCTCACCTCGGTGGGATACGGCTGGTACGTTGAAAGAAGAAAAGAATATATATATATATATATATATATATATATATATATATATATATATATATATATATATATATATATATATATATATATATATATATAAATAAATATATATATATATATATATATATATATATATATATATATATATATATATATATATATATATATATATATATATATATATATATATATATATATATGGGCAATGGGCTAGTAACCCCTTCTCCTGTATACAATTACTAAAAAAAGAGAAGAAGAAAAACTTTATAAAACTGGGTTGCTTAAATGTGCGTGGATGTAGTGCGGATGACAAGAAACAGATGATTGCTGATGTTATGAATGAAAAGAAGTTGGATGTCCTGGCCCTAAGCGAAACAAAGCTGAAGGGGGTAGGAGAGTTTCAGTGGGGGGAAATAAATGGGATTAAATCTGGAGTATCTGAGAGAGTTAGAGCAAAGGAAGGGGTAGCAGTAATGTTAAATGATCAGTTATGGAAGGAGAAAAGAGAATATGAATGTGTAAATTCAAGAATTATGTGGATTAAAGTAAAGGTTGGATGCGAGAAGTGGGTCATAATAAGCGTGTATGCACCTGGAGAAGAGAGGAATGCAGAGGAGAGAGAGAGATTTTGGGAGATGTTAAGTGAATGTATAGGAGCCTTTGAACCAAGTGAGAGAGTAATTGTGGTAGGGGACTTGAATGCTAAAGTAGGAGAAACTTTTAGAGAGGGTGTGGTAGGTAAGTTTGGGGTGCCAGGTGTAAATGATAATGGGAGCCCTTTGATTGAACTTTGTATAGAAAGGGGTTTAGTTATAGGTAATACATATTTTAAGAAAAAGAGGATAAATAAGTATACACGATATGATGTAGGGCGAAATGACAGTAGTTTGTTGGATTATGTATTGGTAGATAAAAGACTGTTGAGTAGACTTCAGGATGTACATGTTTATAGAGGGGCCACAGATATATCAGATCACTTTCTAGTTGTAGCTACACTGAGAGTAAAAGGTAGATGGGATACAAGGAGAATAGAAGCATCAGGGAAGAGAGAGGTAAAGGTTTATAAACTAAAAGAGGAGGCAGTTAGGGTAAGATATAAACAGCTATTGGAGGATAGATGGGCTAATGAGAGCATAGGCAATGGGGTCGAAGAGGTATGGGGTAGGTTTAAAAATGTAGTGTTAGAGTGTTCAGCAGAAGTTTGTGGTTACAGGAAAGTGGGTGCAGGAGGGAAGAGGAGCGATTGGTGGAATGATGATGTAAAGAGAGTAGTAAGGGAGAAAAAGTTAGCATATGAGAAGTTTTTACAAAGTAGAAGTGATGCAAGGAGGGAAGAGTATATGGAGAAAAAGAGAGAAGTTAAGAGAGTGGTGAAGCAATGTAAAAAGAGAGCAAATGAGAGAGTGGGTGAGATGTTATCAACAAATTTTGTTGAAAATAAGAAAAAGTTTTGGAGTGAGATTAACAAGTTAAGAAAGCCTAGAGAACAAATGGATTTGTCTGTTAAAAATAGGAGAGGAGAGTTATTAAATGGAGAGTTAGAGGTATTGGGAAGATGGAAGGAATATTTTGAGGAATTGTTAAATGTTGATGAAGATAGGGATGCTGTGATTTCGTGTATAGGGCAAGGAGGAATAACATCTTGTAGGAGTGAGGAAGAGCCAGTTGTGAGTGTGGGGGAAGTTCGTGAGGCAGTAGGTAAAATGAAAGGGGGTAAGGCAGCCGGGATTGATGGGATAAAGATAGAAATGTTAAAAGCAGGTGGGGATATAGTTTTGGAGTGGTTGGTGCAATTATTTAATAAATGTATGGAAGAGGGTAAGGTACCTAGGGATTGGCAGAGAGCATGCATAGTTCCTTTGTATAAAGGCAAGGGGGATAAAAGAGAGTGCAAAAATTATAGGGGGATAAGTCTGTTGAGTGTACCTGGTAAAGTGTATGGTAGAGTTATAATTGAAAGAATTAAGAGTAAGACGAAGAATAGGATAGCAGATGAACAAGGAGGCTTTAGGAAAGGTAGGGGGTGTGTGGACCAGGTGTTTACAGTGAAACATATAAGTGAACAGTATTTAGATAAGGCTAAAGAGGTCTTTGTGGCATTTATGGATTTGGAAAAGGCGTATGACAGGGTGGATAGGGGGGCAATGTGGCAGATGTTGCAAGTGTATGGTGTAGGAGGTAGGTTACTGAAAGCAGTGAAGAGTTTTTACGAGGATAGTGAGGCTCAAGTTAGAGTATGTAGGAAAGAGGGAAATTTTTTCCCAGTAAAAGTAGGCCTTAGACAAGGATGTGTGATGTCACCGTGGTTGTTTAATATATTTATAGATGGGGTTGTAAGAGAAGTAAATGCGAGGGTCTTGGCAAGAGGCGTGGAGTTAAAAGATAAAGAATCACACACAAAGTGGGAGTTGTCACAGCTGCTCTTTGCTGATGACACTGTGCTCTTGGGAGATTCTGAAGAGAAGTTGCAGAGATTGGTGGATGAATTTGGTAGGGTGTGCAAAAGAAGAAAATTAAAGGTGAATACAGGAAAGAGTAAGGTTATGAGGATAACAAAAAGATTAGGTGATGAAAGATTGAATATCAGATTGGAGGGAGAGAGTATGGAGGAGGTGAACGTATTCAGATATTTGGGAGTGGACGTGTCAGCGGATGGGTCTATGAAAGATGAGGTGAATCATAGAATTGATGAGGGAAAAAGAGTGAGTGGTGCACTTAGGAGTCTGTGGAGACAAAGAACTTTGTCCTTGGAGGCAAAGAGGGGAATGTATGAGAGTATAGTTTTACCAACGCTCTTATATGGGTGTGAAGCGTGGGTGATGAATGTTGCAGCGAGGAGAAGGCTGGAGGCAGTGGAGATGTCATGTCTGAGGGCAATGTGTGGTGTGAATATAATGCAGAGAATTCGTAGTTTGGAAGTTAGGAGGAGGTGCGGGATTACCAAAACTGTTGTCCAGAGGGCTGAGGAAGGGTTGTTGAGGTGGTTCGGACATGTAGAGAGAATGGAGCGAAACAGAATGACTTCAAGAGTGTATCAGTCTGTAGTGGAAGGAAGGCGGGGTAGGGGTCGGCCTAGGAAGGGTTGGAGGGAGGGGGTAAAGGAGGTTTTGTGTGCGAGGGGCTTGGACTTCCAGCAGGCATGCGTGAGCGTGTTTGATAGGAGTGAATGGAGACAAATGGTTTTTAATACTTGACGTGCTGTTGGAGTGTGAGCAAAGTAACATTTATGAAGGGATTCAGGGAAACCGGCAGGCCGGACTTGAGTCCTGGAGATGGGAAGTACAGTGCCTGCACTCTGAAGGAGGGGTGTTAATGTTGCAGTTTAAAAACTGTAGTGTAAAGCACCCTTCTGGCAAGACAGTGATGGAGTGAATGATGGTGAAAGTTTTTCTTTTTCGGGCCACCCTGCCTTGGTGGGAATCGGCCGGTGTGATAATAAAAAAAAAAAAAAAATATATATATATATAAATATATATATATATATATATATATATATAAATATATATTTATTATATATATATATATATATATATATATATATATATATATATATATATATATATATATATATATATATATATATATATATATATATATATATAGAATGTAGAAGGATATGCCTACCCTATTCCTGTTTCCCATGACTACTGCTAGGGGAGCTGTGCCCACAGACCTGTGCTACTGCCTAGTGGCTGTAGGCCTACCTTCAGCTTATCCTGTGGCACCTAGTATTGTCCTCACTTGCCCTGCAGACAACAGGTTCCTCCCCTCTCTCTCAGGCTGGGGGCCTGGCTTGCCACCAGGGCATGCCTTAGACACACTGCCTGTATTCAAGAACTCAATAAAGACAGATATCCTCTGAAGAATATTATTCACCACTACCAGACTTATATCCATTTTCACAAATACTATCATTAAATTGCTCTTATAACTATTCACTGGTGTTTTCTTCACTACCATCTCCTGTCTAATGAACCCCACCATACTTCAATATCAAGGTTGCCTCCTCAATACAAGACCTGTACTATCCTCACCAGTCACTTCAGAACTTCATTTGTTTCCTCTTATAAACTAGTTGTGTCAAGAAATAAAATAATTGGTGTATAAAACATGATATATTCATACAGTTGAGACATGATTTTCATAAAATAACTTTGTAAAGGAATTTTCTACACAGCATATGACAGTACTAAACTAAAATGACTGGAATTAAATACAGTAATGCTTTTCTCCTATATTTTTATCACAACAATTTGTGTTATTTGGTGAGTCTGCACCATATGTTGACACTTTTAAAATATAGGAAGCCATGTGTTTAGGATATATGGCTACATTTTCAATAGTGCCCTTACAAATCATGGCTCAATTTTCATTATTATTTATAGTTTGTAAAAAAATGAATGAGTATACAGATATAACAGAATTTCCATTAACTTAATGCTATACTCAGACTTGCCAAAAAGATATGAACTCACTGAGAATAGTCTGAAAATTGTAAAGTCGTTTTTTAATGTAACAAGTCTTACAAGTCCACCCTTGTCTAGTAGATACATAAAGTAACATCTTATTAAAATTTTCTGCTTTACAACACAACTGGAGACTTTATTTGGATGTCCTTAGAGCTCAACCTGCTCTTGGACTTGATTTTTTATATTCACATGTGGCAAGTGTGGTAGACTACAAGTGTAGACTTGGCCACACATACCTTTCACTCCCAGGGTAAACACACTACACACAACCCTTTATCGTTCTTCTATGTTGAGGGTTTCCTGTGGATACAGCTTATAGTCCATCAACGTCTTGGACATATCCAGGGAACTTACCTACGGAAGAAAAGTATATATTTAGTTCCTAATAAAAATGCATTTAAATATTCTCCTGCTTCTAATTTTATATGCAAAAATTCCTTGATCTGCAGTGTGTTGCTCCTTGTAGAGGACCACTGTGCTCTACCATGGAGGATCAGAGGGATACCTGAGTGTGACAATAATACATCAAATAAGATGACTGGGAAAATTATATGTCATACATCAAGAAGCCCAAATAAAAAATATGTCAAGATGGTTATCCATTGCTTAACCAATGTTTGATTACTGGAAATAATAAAAAACAAGGACCATTTCTCAGGTTAATGGTCAGCTTCATCTCTCTTAATGACCTAATTCAATGATGTAAATTTCCCTACTCGATTAGCATCAGTTTCTTCAACGTCTGGCAGATATCACAGACTGACTGGATGTTTGAATGCTATAACAGACTCACTGGATGTTTGAACAATATCACAGACTCACTGGATGTTTGAACACTATAACACACTCACTGGATGTTTGAACACTATCACAGACTCACTGGATGTTTGAACACTATAACACACTCACTGGATGTTTGAACACTATAACAGACTCACTGGATGTTTGAACACTATAACAGACTCACTGGATGTTTGAACACTATAACACACTCACTGGATGTTTGAACACTATAACACACTCACTGGATGTTTGAACACTATAACACACTCACTGGATGTTTGAACAATATCACAGACTCAGTGGATGTTTGAACAATATCACAGACTCACTGGATGTTTGAACAATATCACAGACTCACTGGATGTTTGAACAATATCACAGACTCACTGGATGTTTGAACAATATCACAGACTCACTGGATGTTTGAACAATATCACAGACTCACTGGATGTTTGAACAATATCACAGACTCACTGGATGTTTGAACAATATCACAGACTCACTGGATGTTTGAACAATATCACAGACTCACTGGATGTTTGAACAATATCACAGACTCACTGGATGTTTGAACAATATCACAGACTCACTGGATGTTTGAACAATATCACAGACTCACTGGATGTTTGAACAATATCACAGACTCACTGGATGTTTGAACAATATCACAGACTCACTGGATGTTTGAACAATATCACAGACTCACTGGATGTTTGAACAATATCACAGACTCACTGGATGTTTGAACAATATCTTAACTGGTTACCAATGACATTCATAAGAAGGTCTAAAATAAATGTGCTTCCCAAGGCCAGCAATTTTGAATTTTTATTTTTAAAATTTTTTGCTGATTTTAGAAGTGTAATGAGACAAAAATGAAATAAATTTTATTATTAGTCATGGAGATCAGAAGCTTACAAAATGATGGTACATGTTTTATGGCAACACAAGAGCTTGCCACCTGGAGTTTACCTGGAGTTTACCTGGAGAGAGTTCCGGGGGTCAACGCCCCCGCGGCCCGGTCTGAGACCAGGCCTCCTGGTGGATCAGAGCCTGATCAACCAGGCTGTTGCTGCTGGCTGCACGCAAACCAACATACGAGCCACAGCCCGGCTGATCCGGAACTGACTTTAGGTGCTTGTCCAGTGCCAGCTTGAAGACTGCCAGGGGTCTGTTGGTAATCCCCCTTATGTGTGCTGGGAGGCAGTTGAACAGTCTCGGGCCCCTGACACTTATTGTATGGTCTCTTAACGTGCTAGTGACACCCCTGCTTTTCATTGGGGGGATGGTGCATCGTCTGCCAAGTCTTTTGCTTTCGTAGTGGGTGATTTTCGTGTGCAAGTTCGGTACTAGTCCCTCTAGGATTTTCCAGGTGTATATAATCATGTATCTCTCCCTCCTGCGTTCCAGGGAATACAGGTTTAGGAACCTCAAGCGCTCCCAATAATTGAGGTGTTTTATCTCCGTTATGCGCGCCGTGAAAGTTCTCTGTACATTTTCTAGGTCGGCAATTTCACCTGCCTTGAAAGGTGCTGTTAGTGTGCAGCAATATTCCAGCCTAGATAGAACAAGTGACCTGAAGAGTGTCATCATGGGCTTGGCCTCCCTAGTTTTGAAGGTTCTCATTATCCATCCTGTCA